>NC_056741.1:1004901767-1004936767 GCF_019279795.1 Protopterus annectens | reverse complement strand
ACAAAACACTTTATTAGCCAGCTTTACAATTACAAAAATGAAGGTTTATGTACAAGTAAAATGGAATGCAGAATGAACAGAAACAACAATGCAGTCCTTCATATATTTTTAATATTTTCAGAATCCATTTCAAAATGCAGAATCCTAAAATACGTACTTTTTTGACATATACACACACCGTTAATTTCTTTTTCTCTAGAACTGTTTTTCACCATCCAGGATAGCGTAACAATAAATATCAGCATCCTACTTCTCTAAGATCCACTGACAGGCTCCCTTATCTGTTAAGATTCCCAGAAATTCCTTCACATTTTCTCTCAGCTCAGAAGCCTTAAATCTGGAATCTGCCTTTGCTTAACATAGCTCAGCTCAGACAGTCTCTCAGACATATATTTAAGCCCTGTACCTCTTCTTAATACTTAGCTTGGGCTGTATGTTTCCACGATTTTTTGAGGATGCATTTCTCATTCAACTCAGAATTATATACTATAGCAATAACCCACACCTGGGTGTGGGTAATGCTGGATTTACCCACGGTTGGTGTGGTTTGGTCACGAGGGCGAAGCCCGAGTGGCCAAACAAAGACAACCATGGGTAAAGCCAGAACTACCCACACCCAGGTGTGGGTTATTGCTATTATACAATGACATTATTTAAGAAAATAAATACTTACTTTTCTTAAATAATGGCATTGTATAATGCCTACTTACTCCCCTTCCGCAGCTGTCTGGTAGTCTGCGGCAGTTCAGATGTACTGCGCATGCATATGCCTACGCAGTACATCAGAGCTGTGGGTGGAAGTAATGGAGAAAGCAAGATCTCCATTGCTTTTTACAAAGTGTCTCGCTATGCTAAAGGAGTTTAGCATAGCAAGACAGCTTTAAAAAAAGCAATGGAGAATCTCCGTTGCTTTTTTTAAAGCTGTCTCGCTATGTTAAACCCATTTAATATAGTGAGACAGTTTCAAAAAAAGCAACAGAGAAAGGAAGATCTCGGTTACTTTTTTAAAGCTGTCTCAGTATGTTAAACTCCTTTAACATAGCGAGATGGTGTCTAAACAGCAATGGAGATCTTGCATTCTCCATTGCTATAAGAAAAGACTTATACTAATGGAAAAAGTGTGGGCGACCCGACCTTTTTCCATTAGTACAAGTCTGATTTACAGTGTGCACACTGACCAATCAGCGTGCACGTTTTAGAATATTAATGGGGGGGTGGGTTGTTGTATAATTTTCACTGCAGGACAATAACAATCTAGATCTCATACAATGTGGATTTTCAGCCATACTGAGGTTCTGGACCTGGAATCTTATTATTACTCATTTTATATGTGAGATATTCTTAAGTCCATTTTGTCACCAAAACAACTATGCATATCCAACTGCTTCTGTCATCCCTCTAGTTAAGGACATAATTTTACCTACTGTCAAGTGATTTATTTATTTAATTTTGATGGTAGACAGACAGGACCAGGGATGCCACACACACATCAAAATTCCCTCAATATAGACAATCTAACTCCTGAACCATTTCAAATTAAAAGTGCTCTCACAGTATTTGTTTACCTTCAGTCTTACTACACTATTCCATTTGTCTGTGCTCACAATGTCCAGTTTCCAACATATTGCCTTGCTTTCCTCAAGTTCAAATAGAACATACACAAGTATTGTGCATAACAACAATTTTCTCAAGGAAATTTATTCTCTAATATTCACTTTAATAAAGAATGGGATCAGACGTTGCCTTATACATCAAGCAGATATCATTTCTGAGTAATACCTTTCTGAGTTGCTCAATATTTTTCTAGTGAGAAAACCTTGTACCTTTTCAAGGTGTATCAAATGACTTGTTTGAAGGCTAAAAACACAACATTTTCATCAATAATGGTTAAGGTCTATGTTGCACAATGATCTCTATTGAATAACCGGGTATGTTCTTTAGGCAAACAATAATGCCTGACAAGATGAGTGTTATTGAAGAAATAATGAACAACTCATGGGTGTTACAAGGCCCAGTGCCACAGGTGGAGGGTCTCTCCATCCCATGAAGGTCTGTTGTTTTTCCTGTAATGCCTATGCTGGAGGACATTATTGTACCTAGGTAATGGAGTATCTGCTGCATTATTTTATATTTGTTTTTTTTTCTTGATATAATTAATACACACAAACGCACACACACACACACACACACACACACACACACACACACACACACACACACACACACATATATATATATGTGTGTGTGTGTGTGTGTGTGTGTGTGTGTGTGTGTGTGTGTGTATATGTATATATGTATATGTATATACGGTTCCCCTTTATAATCTCAAGATACTGAAAGCTTGAATTTCAGTATCTTGAAACTATAAAGTCGAACAGTCCACAATCCCGAAACACACAAACACGGAATACTGAAATCCCAAACATTCACAAACCATACACTACAGAACACGCACACCATTCAACCCACAATACACAAACTACACAATCCTGCACTACATCTACGCAGGGGGGCAAGCCCCCCTGACCCCCCCATCCCTCTACTTTTATATACCAACTCCGAGATCGCATTAACAGTTGAAAAATGCATCACTCACATGCAGACATTCCACATTCCCACACACACACACACACACACACACACACACACACACACACACACACACACACACACACACACACACACATCACACATACACAAACACAACCTCCCTACCCTAACCCACACTCAGAACCTACAATAAAACTCACATACACTCACTTACCTTCACTTCTGTAAAGCATCCCGGGCAAACACTTCCCGTCCCATTGCTACACTGCATAAGCGCAAATTCGAGCTATTTGAATTAGTGCTTATGCACTTTCAAGATTTTACATTTTCACCTTTACGGTCCCGAGATACTGAAATTCGAGCTTTCAGTATTTCAGGATTGTAAAGGGGAACCGTATATACATGCACATACATACACATATACATACCTTATTAGACTGATATAAAATAGTTCCTCTGCAGAATGTTTCACATAAATGATGTTGAAGGAAATATTTTATATCCAAAATATAAGTTTTGTTAAGTATTTAATATCTACACACAAGAACATGCACACCAAAACACACACACACACACACACACACACACACACACACACACACACAAATATGCCCAGCAGTTACTGCTACTTAACTCAGTACACTTCAGATGTCTCACTGTGATAAAACAAATGAAAAAAATATATATACAGTATAGGACATTGCACCCCCACCCTACATGCCTCCCAACTGTCCCTAAGTTTGATCTGTCCTTCAAAAATGAATTTCTGACAAATCAAAGATTACTTTCAGTAAATGAAGCCAGACATATAATTTCATACTATTTAGTGTTCAGAAAATGTTAGTTGCTGTTATATTTAAATGCTGATCCTTTGCCCCTCCCCCATTATCATTTGTTTCACCCAGAATTCTTGAACAAAGAAGTTGACAAGTATGTATTCAATGTCTCTCGGCTATTCTCTGTCTTTCTCATTCTGATTCTGCATTTCTAATCAACATATGTTTATTCATAAACACACAGGGACATACAAATGCACACACACACATGCACACACACACACACACACACACACACACACACACACACACACACACACACACACACACACATATATATATCTGTATAACTTGTCCATTTATTTTGTAATTCTAATTTATGGCCTTATTGCCAAATTTCATGATGCTAAATTAACTGGTATTAAAGGTGATGTCATCATTATGCACTAGCTTTTTGATAGACAGTCTTGGAGTACTTTGACACCTTTTACTGAAGTAAGTATGTTTCCAGTCTGCATTCATAAACATTCTTGATTATTCTCAGCTCACATCACACTTTTATGCCTGAGAAGAATAGTCTAAATAGAATTAGTCCCATTACACAGCCCTTTAGGGCACCACTGGTCACCCCCCAAGAGGACATGTTGCTTACCCAGTGTTGAGACCTTTTAATTATGCTTGAGTTAGCATTTAATGCTTTTAATGTGTCAGGTATACAACAATATGCACTAGTGTTAAATGTTTTAACAAGGCCAAAATCAGTAGCATGCAGTTATAATACCTCATCAGGTGTTGCTGCTGTCTTCAAAGAATGCCAGAAGATTCATAAGGTAAGGGTTCTCTTTACAAAACCCACACTGCTCCATATTTAATGGACATATTTACTTTGTGCCATTATCAGTAATCCCTGTCATGGCATTGTCCAGGAGTTTAAATAGAATACTAGTTAGGATGACGAGCCAAACAATTATACAACTGTAGTGTGATCTCCTCTTTGTGAAATAGTGCCACTACATCCAGTTTCCATGGTTTATAGCACTACTCACATACTAACATTTTATTTACATGATTGATAACCATTTAGTTTGGTTTACTTGAATCTGTATGGGAAACCATGCATGTTACTTTTTCCCACGGAACTTGCGTTTTTAATTTTACTCATTGCAGCAGTTATCATATCTGTAGTTACTTGTAGTGTATTCTGACATATATATTTACTTATTTTGAAGTTTACACAATATTTTTCCAGAAATAACATTTCTTTAATTGCAGATAGTCACTTTATTAATCATATTTTCTCCCAAATAAATTAAAATAAGGAAGCATGTTGTCCAGATTATACAACTTATTTCTGGCATATGCAACAGAGTGCAAAATGTTTTTCATATGAGCTTTTGCACCCAGGCCAATTCATGAAGATGGAGATTTTATGGATAGGCCAATGTTTTCAATTACAGGAAGGCTTTTAGTGCTATTTTAAGTGATGATTTTCTTATCCAGATGTATTTTGACAGCTGTCGAGAACAACAAGTCATTAAAATCCCCAAAAGTAGTGCAAAGATGTAAAGTCTCATGAAATATCCTTAAATAGACTTATGGCTCACTAAATTAGGGCTGTAAGAATATATTAGAATAAAATGAGACCATTTAGAGGGGCAAACAGCTAGAACCAAGTCAAGTGTTATAATAATTTGAGAACAGTTATGAAAGTGAACATCTTGAAACACAAACATTAAATGCTTTAATATGAAGAAAAATATATTTTAAAGACACTACTTTAGTAATGGAATGCTGAAATGAAGCTGCATTAAACTCACATTATTCTAGACTGGTTATTGCTACGAAACTAAATGTTTCTGTCAAAATATTAAACATGGTTTGGAGGAATCTTCAGATAACAATATCTGTTTGACAGTATGTCTATACATAGTCAAACAACTTGGGTCTACAGTATGATAACTTATACCACACATCAAATAAGATGCCTGTGTGACATTCATTTATCCAGAAGAAAAAGAAATGTGTATACAAACATCATTCAAACAGAGCTATTCAGTATTTATGTCAAAATACAGCATGTGTTCTAGAAGTAATGAAAAGCAATGCAGTCCAAAGCCATTAAGACTTATATCTGGGAATAAGTAAAAAACTGCAAAACATCACTGTTTTTTTATTTATTTTTTTGACAAGGTAAGCCCATTGGATACTAATGGCCCATTTTAAGGGTGACTTGGGAGCATTGCCAAGTTAAGTGTCTTGCTCAGAGTCACACAGCAGGCAAATGAAAGTGGAAAGAATCAAACCTGGTACCCTGGGCACAGGAAGCAACTCGTTAATAGTCAGAGCTTTAGTCCTTTGTTCTGAGTACCAGTTAGCTTCAATTCATTATAGAAGAAAAAAATGGTTTTGGAACATAATGCATAATACAGGATGATTTTGGGTCCATGTCCTGAAAGGAAACCAGGAACAAGCTCAAACGTATAATGTTTAAGCGATACCTGATGACATGGTGTAGTATATTTAAGATTTACCCACAGTTAGCGTGGGTACATTTCAATATACCACAACCACAAAGTCAGTTATTGCTATTATACAATGGCATTATTTAAGAAAAAAAAATACTTACTTTTATTAAATAAGGCCTTTGTATAATGGTGCATTACTGTTCTTCCATGGCTGGTGGTATACTGCTTCCTTGTTTTGTTGTACTGAGCATGTGTATGGGACTTGCTTTCCCACATATACTCAGTACATCAATGCTTTGAAAAGGAAGCAACGGAGAAAAGAAAGTCTCCTTTGCTCCGTTTTTGGTTTTTTTTTTTTTTTTTTTTTTTAAATTAAAAAAAAAACTTTAGGACAGTTTAGGGGTAGGAGAGAGACAGTGTGGAAGAAATACAAGGGATATCAGGTATGTGTGTTTAATTTTAAATAACGTATCTGATTTCCCTAGTATTTTGTCCAAGCTGCTTCTCTGGTATGTCCGGAGTTGGGGCTAAAGATGTTTTTGTTTTTTAAGAAATAAAAATAAAATTTAAACAATATGCCAATGGAAAGAAGTCTGGGTGACCGGACCTTTTTCAATGAGTATATTATGGGATTTACAATGGGCACACTGGTTGGGCTGGTCAATCAGTGTGCACATTTTCAAATATTAATGGGGGCTCATTGTATCTTCTTCTTCCGTCTTTTCCCAGTTAGGGGTTGCCACAGCGGATCACCTTGTTTGCTCATTATTGGCAGTGGAGTTTTACAGTGTCGAGTTGCCAGCCTGGTGCCCAACCTTCCACAGAAGGAACATGCACACACTCACACCTAGGGCCAGTTTTAGAGTGTCCAATCCACCTACAGCATGTCTTTGGGATGAAACTGGATAACCCAGAGGGAACCCACGTGACCACAGGGAGGACATGCAGACTCCGCACAGAAGGCACCCCAGCCGAGGATTGAACCGGAGAACCTCTTGCTGTGAGGTGGCAATGCTAACCACTGCACCACTGTGGCCACCCAGTGGGGACTCATTGTATAATTATTGTTTTTTCCATTTTCTCATAGAAACATTGCAAAATGTGAATACTCCTGCATAACCATACTTTATGCACATCACTACATTACCACAAAGAGATAAAACAAAGTTCACTATTTATAGGATGATAGCAACATACTGTGCAATATAACATTTGTAAGGCAATTTTGTATAACAAAATTGAAGTGCTATGCAATACATTTAGGAATGTAATTGTCCTCCCAGAAGGTTTAGCAAAATAGATCAGAAAGTCATTTCTATAACTTTAACTTCTTAGTACTTTTATTAAAAAGTTGAGTAAAAAAGGGGCACCTATCCTGTTCAGACCTTACTAGTTATGCTTGCATGTCTAAATGTTAAAAATGAGGTATTTGAGGAACGTACAGAGATATACCATTTCTCAATGTGATTGAAACAGCTGTTCTGCTAATGCACAACAAATATTCCAAGAAGTTCAGGTGGACAGTTTCTTGTTTGATGTGTGTCTTTCCTGGGATAGTTTAGTGTGACTATTCGCTATAGAAATTCTGGTTCAATAAGGGACATCATACTCTTCTCATGAATTGTTTTATTCCATGAAAAATTTTATTTTTGAAAAGGTTGTCTAGATCTTTCTCACCAAATGACATCTGGTTATAAATTAAGAAGAAATTAAGCTTTGCAGGGTAAACTACTCAACTTGTAATGGTTTTATGCTGCTATGTTTTCATTACTGGCCAGATAGCTCTCTTTCAGCTACAACCTGTGTTCAAAAATGTTTGCCCATTCTGACAGGTCTGAAATTATTATCATATTATCATTTATGGAATTCTGCAAGCTGTGATACTTAAAGTGTTTTATTGAGCAGTCCTAAAGTCAGATAAGTGGCAGTTATGCGGTATACAAGAATAATGCCCTGACTAAAACTCAGACAACCTGATTTTAATTTTAACTACTGAGTTTAACCTGAGCCTGGGTGCTGAAGGAAGTACTGGCAGGCGAAGGAATCAGAGTGGGATTGCTTGTCTCTCGGGGGGGGGGGTAAATGCACATATCTAAGATGTATGCTCAATATCAAGCCCTAGAGTAGATATTGGACTTATGAACAGACAGCCTTTGAGTATTATGGGAGAGAGTGACACCATTTGCAAAGACCGATTATGAACAAACTTCATGAGCATCTGCAGGAGATACACAGGGGAGTATTAGGTCCTTAAACCCCCCCTCCCAAAAAAAAACACTGTCTTTCCATAGATGATGGCACTGCTTTTGGTGCTGGCCCTTCACTGTCACTGGAACAAACAGGCCTCCATGCTGTAATCCCAGAGAGAATTAATGGGCTACTATAGCAAGAGGAGGAATGCTTGATGGTTAAAGGGTGAGCAGGAGATAAAAATGTGATCCAAAAAAAAAAGTCGCATGACACCCCACCATTGGCAACAGTAATCAAGGATCATCAATCCTCACCACTAGCACCAGTGAGGGAAGTTCATTGGGAGGATGACAGGTACACACACAGTATTTCCAGATGCAGCTCTCTGCATAAATTGTAAATTCCCTTAAGAGCACACAGAGACCTTAGTCAGTCCATTGCTAGTTTCTCTCTCTCTCTTTCTCCAGATCCCCAATAAGACTCCCCACTGGCACAGCTATAGGGTTCAGATCTCAGCTGAATGGCCATGCCAAGACTTCCAGCACCATATGTATACAACCGGTGTTTCATGTCCCTGCCCAAGTAGCTGACACACACACACAGAGTTTGAGATTTGATTTATACACACACACGAACCTGGGAAAGGCTGGCACAGGTTTACTAGCTATGCCCTTCTGCCCAGACTATAAGGTAGTTATCACTGCCACCAGCCACTTCCTTATCAGCTACTTTAAGGCCCTTAACAAAGGGTGTCCAATCTTATTGTGTAATGATACTATCAATACAAATGGTAGTTTGACCAAGAGCAATGCTATTAGAAGTGGCCTACACAATGTCATCAAATAAATATGGAAGTATTCTCAGAGCTTCAATATGTCTAGACAGATGAGCTACAATGAAAGGTTTAAATATATTTATTAATAAATAAAAGAAAAAGAAAATAATTGGGGTCATATTATATGATTGAAAGCTAGAAATAGTGAATGATCTATTATCAAACCCAAATGCACGAAGCTGCAAAATGTTGAAGGAATGGATCAGTGAATTTTTTCCCAGGGAAAAAATTTGCTGATCCACCCAAAAATGTACAGGTAACATAAAGAGGGGTGATTCACCCCCACACCCCCTGAGGAGGGGTGCTGTGCCCCCACCTTAAATATACCCACTCCGAGATTGCCCCACAGTAAAGAAAACAGCAAAGTCCAGGGAATGGACCATCATTTTTTTCCCTGGGAAAAAAATTCCTGATCCTTTCTTTCAATATTCTGTGGTTTCATGCATTTGGGTTCCACAAATGAGCATTCGCTAATGTAATAAAAACCCAAATAATCAGTATATAATCATAAAAAAGTTCAAATGGCTTAGTGGTAACTTGATGTGGCAATGGTGTGTAGGGCCCTGGGTTCAAGACTTGCAAGATAAGTGTAGGTAGTCATTTTAAGGGTGAAAGGTTGGCATAATGGTTAAGGTGTTTACCTTGCAGACACAAGGTACAGGGTTTGATTCTCAAATGGAATAACTGGCTAGGCTTAAAATGGCCCACAAGGGCAATTAGCCTAGTACAAACCTAAGAACCTATTACAGTAACATCAGAGTTCAAAATCACAGGAAGTATTTAAAACAACATTGCAGGGCAGTCTCAACTAATAAAGAAAAACATCTAAACTATGCTTCACTATATTCCTGACTGAATCTAAGAGAATGATACTGTTCCCTAGACTTACTTACTCTTAGCAAGGCAGGTGTGTGGTGATTGAGATCTTTGCAGGTCAAAGACAAAATACAGAATACTCAGTCTCTCTCAGAGAGTTTTTAAATTAATATCCCAAATATTACTACAGGGATAGCTTGCAGGATAACATCACTTCTTGTTATCTGCCTCTATCCCAAGTGAAAAGCAACCATTGATGCAGCTGGTAGCATTTAGCATCTACCTGTGAAAATACATAAACAAGGCTTTTCTTAGATCTAAGACAGTTCCTGGAAGTCATAAAACAATAAAACACTTGCAAGGCAATGCAGAGAACCTCTAGTTCTAGATGTTGTGTTTGCTACTGCATTGAAACTGAAAGATAACATCATTTTATTACATGGTCATAAAGTAATTCAAATTTTCAGCAATTTTTCTGAAATTAACCTCCTGCATTCCAGTTTCCATTGCTAAAATATTTACAACTAAACATTTACGATAGTTTAGGTACATTTCTGTTCTGTTCCAGTAGGGTGCACTGTGGGTACATTTTTAAAGCTCAGTACTTTACAACCCTTTTCAACACACATTTCTGTTCCAGCAGTTTGATATACACATAACATACAGTTCTAATGCATTTATAACACAAGCATATGAATCATGTTGATATTCACAAATGACATATACTTATTTACAAAATTCCAGATAGCTGGGCTGGCAGTATCTCTTTTCATGACATTTCTCCCCCATCAAAGACTCAAGTTAGTTTTATAGGTGACCCATGAGAAACATTGCTTGAGAGGGTTGAACCTATCTGGGAATACTTTACTCCATTCCCTGTCTTGAGAGCTCATCTGCATTGGCATTGCTAACCCCACTGATTTGCTGCACTGTCATATCATATGCCTGCAACCCTAGGCTCCATCTTAGTAACTTGGCATTTTCTTGACTGGCTCTATGTAGCAATATTAAGGGATTGTGGTCTGTAACTACAGTGAACTTCCTTCCATGCAGATAAGGGTGAAGTTTCTGCAGTGCCCACACTATGGCTAGACATTCCTTTTCTACAGCTGCAGGGCATTCCTCCCTGGATTGGAGCCTATGACTGAGATATACTACTGGGTGCTCTTCTCCCTCTGAGGAAACCTGGATGAGTAGAGCCCTCACCCCATGGTTTGAACTATCCCCCTGCATGACAAATTATTTGCTGTAATCAGGACTGGCTAACATGGGGGGTCCTTCCAAGCTCATTTAAGCTTCTGGAATGCCTGCTCACATCATGGGGTCCACACTACCTTATCTGGGCTGCTTTTCCTTATCAGGTTTGTGAGGGGAGCAGCTATGGTACTATAATTGGGGACAAACTTTCTGTAGCATCCTGCTGTTCCTAAGAATACCCTCACCTGCTTTTTGATAATAGCAGCAGGACATGCCTGAATGGCTTCCACTTTGGCAGGTTCTGGCCTGATCTTACCACTCCCCAATCTATGTCCCAGGTAGGAGACCTGTGCCATACCCACCTGTCATTTACTTGGCTTAGTGGTCAACCCTGCCCTCTGTAGTCTGCCCAGCACCTCACTGACATGCTGAAGGTGCTCCTACCTAGAATGGCTGTAAATAACAATATCATCCAGGTAAGCAAGGGCAAAATCACCTGCTCCTGCTAGGATATGATTTACCAGCCTTTGAAAAGTCATAGGGGCATTTTGCATTCGAAAGGACATCTTTGTGAACTCATACAAGCCGAAAGGAGTCACAAAGGCTGACCTCTCTCTAGCATTAGGAGTCAACGGCACCTGCCAGTAACCCTTGGTGAGATCAATAGTGGTACGATACTTAGCCCCACCCTGCTGCTCTAGGGCTTTATCAGTCCTAGGCATGGGATAAGTGTCTGACTCTGTGTGACTATTTAATTTCCTGTAGTCCACACAGAACCTGGTGCTGCCATCCTTCTTTTGGTACCAGCAGCACTGGGGAGGCCCAGGGACTGCTGCAGTCCTGGATAACCCCTAGTTCCAACATTTGCAGTATCCCCCCATCAGAGTCTGTTTGACCCTCTCTGGCACCCTATAAGGGACCTGCTTAATAGGCTTTTGGGGTCCTGTATCCACCTGGTTCTGCAGCAGGTGGGTGCACCCTGGTTTCCCAGTGAACATGCCCCCAAAATCATGTAACACTGCTTGGATTTTTCAAACCTGGGTAAGGGGTAGCTGTTAGGACATTGCTACCCCTTCCACTGAGGTGTCATTCTGAGCCTTACTGAGGAGATCAGTCACCACATTCCCCTAAGACTCCTCTTGCCATCCACTGCAAATACTTAGCACCAGGGCCACCCTATCATGGTAAGGTTTCATCATGTTCACAATGTACAGTTTGTGCCCCTACCTCCTGCCTAGCAGTTAACATCACTGACCTTCCTTAACACTTTGAAGGGTTCCTCCCAGGCTGCCTGCTGGACTAAGAACCATTACCTGCTCCCCTACATTATACTAGCTCGAGCATTTTTGTCATACCAGACCTTTTTATGCTGTTGGGCTTCTGCCAGGTTCTTATGGGCCAAGTCCATGTGTTCCCTGAGCCTTGCCCTGAGATTTAGGACATATGCATAAAAGATGGTTTGTGGGGTTCACACTCACCCTCCCACTCATCATGAATCAAATCTAGAGGTCCCCTTACCCTATGCCCATGCAGCAACTCAAAGGTTGAAAAAAATGTGGATTCCTGGGACACCTTCCTGCAAGTAAAAAGCAGATGAGACAAATATTTGTTCCTCTCCCTCTTAAACTGGTCTGGAAATGCCCATAGTATGTTCTTTAGTGTAGAGTTTAACCTTTCAACCAGACCATTAGTCTGGGGATGGTAGGGGTGGTCTTTTGGTGCTTCACCCCCAGTGCTTCCACAGACAAGCCAGCAGGTCTAATATGAAACTGACACCTCTGCCAGAGAGCATTTCTTTTGGGAAAACTACCCTGCTGAAAATCTGTAACAAAGCATTTGCCACATTTTCTGTCTTGATGGAGGACAGAGTCACTGCCTCAGAATATCTGGTAGCATAATCTACTACCACTAGGATATACGTTTTCCCTGTGGAACTAGGGCTACTCAGATGCCCCACAATATCTATACCTAACCTCTGAAATAGCTCCTCAATCACAGGCAAATGCATCAAACTTGACCTTGTCTCCTGCCTTGCCTATCTTTTGGCACTACTGGCAGGTCCTGCAGTACCCTGCTACATCTCTGTTAATACCAGGCCAATAAAGGTTCTGCATAATATGTCTCTTTGTATACTTTATGCCCATGTAACCTGCAAAGGGAATGGCATTGGCTATGGCTAGAAGTGCCAGACAGTAGGCTATGGGCACAACCAACTGCTATATTCTCTCACTCTCTAGCCCTCCCTCAGGAGTCCACTCTATATCCAGTAACCCTTTGTCCCAGTATACAGATTCCCCTTTTCCTTGACAATCAGGTGCCTCACAGGCTACCTAACTCAAGCCTTGTAATGTAGGATCTGAAAGCTAAGCCTGTCTCAACTCTCTTTGTAACTGTTCCCAGCTCCCTTTCCACAGGAAGTCCGGTCGTGTCTGACAACGGTGCCTTACTGTCAGCCTGGGTACTACTACTCACCTCTCTCCTTACAGTCACTCTGTCCAAGGGAACATCAGTACCCACAAGCAGCTGTGCCTCACCTTCAGTCTCACTGCTACATGGTATCTACCTCTCTGAAGTAACCATCACACTAGTCCTGGTCTCAAGTGTGCGGTCTGTCTGGGTCCCTCCAGGCTACCAGACCCACATGCCTGTCTCCAAGCATGACTGCATATAACTGCATGCACGCAAAGTAGTGCATTATCAAAAGCATTCCCTATCAGGACATCTGCAAGGATATCTTCAAGCACACCTACTGCTTGCTTCCTTTTCCACCCCCGCAGTCAAGATTAATCTTAGCCAAAGGTATTTGGAATGGGGTCCCTCCTAAAGCTCTGACTGGAGTAGATTGCCCAAGCAAGTAGTGGTCCTCTTTAACCATTGCAGGCTTCACAATGATTAGGTCATAGGCTGTGTCTCTCTTAGCAGTGGCCTGTTTCCCATCCACTAAGATAGGATATAACCTCTTGTGGTAGTCTGGTACCCTCCTTGTCTCCAGACAACTTACTGCTGGCATTCTCTCACTCCCACTTACTGGCTCTCTCACCTTTTGTTCCTCACCTTGCCTCCATGGACATCTTTATGCTACATGTCCAAACGGGTTGCATTTAAAAATTTAATCCTTGGTCCTGGCCATGTACCTGGACTAGTGATTTCCCCTTCTACTGTCAGACTTTGTTGGGGTGGTTTAGGCTGTCCACCATGGGTTCCCTTAGACCTATGAGCAGCACTGGGTACCCTTTCCTGTGTATAGATGCCCTGCTTGGTAGGTATAGTTCTCCATTTTTCTCCAGCTCATCTGTGGTATTACATTACCTATCTGCCAACCAGATTCTTATGTCCTCAGGCAAAGTGCTAAGGGCTTGTTCCCTCACCAAAAGTCTGCCAGCCCCCCAGTAGTGGTGATGTGACACCCACTCACCCATCAATGAAAATAAGTGCTTAATATAGCAATATATTCACACACACTTTCCTCTGCCTTGCATCTATGCTCACAAAACTTTTTTTTTCTATAAGCTTCAGGTGTTAACTTAAAATACTCTAACAAACCATTTTTTACTGTATTATAATTTAGCAACAAGTATCAGACAATTTAGAAATAGCGATTACAGCTTTATCATGGACTAAGAGGGTCAGGAACTGTACCCGCAGCCCTTGGTCAACATTATGCTGTTTACATATCCTTTCAAACATATTAATACAACTGTCAAAATTATCACCCTCTGTAAACCATGGAAGAAATGTGATGACCTTTGTTGATTCTTGGGTTAAGTCATCCCCTTCCCCATTACTTCTATGACTCTGGCAAAGAGTCAGCATCTCCTTTTCATGTTGCCTCTTCCTCTCATTTTCTTCAGCTTCCAGATGTCTCAGTCTCTCTGCTGATTCTAAAGCCACAGTCTCTGTGTTGATTCTATTTCCAAATGTGTGGCCTACAGTTCATGTCTCTTTAACAACAGATGGATTTTTAAGTCCTCTGTGGAAAGCTTGAACTGTCCATATTCTGAGAGTTGTATTTCCCCAAGGCTAGTCTGGTTGTCCTCCTGATTGCTGGTCTGTGATGCAGCTGTGTGTAAGGCTGCAATCATCTTTGCTTTTGTCAGGTTGGCATACACCAGTCCTTTATCTTGGCACATCTCAGACAATTGGCTCCTTGTCAGCTTGCCATACTCCTCCTCTGACATCCTTGCCTGCTTTCGTGACTAACTAAGCTAAAAAAAAAAATAAAACCATTGTTATATGAAACTTTGAATGTTCACTGTGTGGCTGACTGAGAGCATAAACATGTTTAGTGAGGACTGTTTACAGGCTACAGAATTCAATATCCACACCACTGAATTCTAATATGTGGATGTCCCACCCCTGCCAACCAATATATGTGATGTGGATATCCCATCACTGCCCACCAATATATGTGATGCCCCACCACTGGCAGCAGTAATCAAGGAGCCACAATCCTCCTCACTAGCACCAGTGGGGGATGTACACTGAGAGGATGACAGGTACACACATAGTATTTCCAGATGCAGATCTCTGCATCAAGTGCAATTTCCCTTAAGAGCACACAGAGACCACAGTCAGTCTGGTACTTGTTTCTCCCTCTTTCTCCAGATCCCCAATCAGACTCCCCAATGGCCCATGTATAGGGTTCAGATCTCCGCTGAGTGGCCAAGCGAAGACCTCCAGCACCTTCTTTATACATCCCGTGCTTCGTGTCCCTGCCAAAGTAGCTGACACACACACACACACACACACACACACACACACACACACACACACACACACACACACAGACTTTGAGGTTTGATTTATACATACAGATACTCATGAGAAAGGCTGGCACAGGTTTACTAGCTATGCCCCCTTCTACCCCTATTATAAGGTAGATATCACTGTCACCAGACACTTCCTTATCAGCTACTTTAAGGCCCTTAACAAAGGGTGTCCAATCTTATTGTGTAATGTTGCTATCAATACAAATAGTAGTTTGATCAAGACCAAGGCTATTAGGAGTAGCCTACACAGTGTCACCAAATAAATATAGTACTCTCACAACTTAAATATGTCTACACAAACCAGCCACAATGAAAGGTTTAAATATATTTAATAATAAATAATAAAAGAACAAGAAATACTCAGTATATAATCACAGTAACATTAGAGTTCAAAATCACAGGAAATATTTAAAACAACATTGCAGGACAATCTCAAATAAATAAAGACAAAACATCTAAACTATGCTTCACTATATTCCTGACTGAATTTAAGAGAATTATACTGTTCCCCAGACTTACTGACTCTTAGAAAGGCAGATTGGTGGTGACTGGATCTATTCAGGTCAAAGACAAAATACATAATACTCAGTCTCTCTCAGTGAGTTCTTAAAATAATAACCCAAATATTACTGCTGGGATAGCTTGCAGGATGACATCACTTCTTGTCATCTGACTCTATCCCAGGTGAAAAACTACCATTGATGCATCTGGTAGTATTAAGCATCTACCTATGAAAACACATAAATAAGGCTTTTCTTAGATCTAAGGCAGATCCCGGAAGTCATAAAACAATAAAACACTTGCAAGGCAATGCAAAGAACCTCTAGTTCTAGACATTGTCTCTGTTACTGCACTGAAGCTGAAATACAACATCATTTTATTACGTGGATATGAATTAATTTGCATTTTCTTTATTTTTCTGAGATTAACCTCCTGTGTTCTAGTTTCCATTGTTAAAATATATACATCTAAACAGTTACAATAGTGTATGTGCATTTCTGCTCTGTACCAGTAAGGTACACTGTGGATACATTTTTAAAGCTCAGTACTTTACAACACTTTTCAACACACACTTCTGTACCAGCAGTTTAATATACACATAACATACAGTTCTAATACATTTGTAACACAAGCATATGAATCATGTTGTTATGCACAAATGACATATAATTATTTACAAAATTCCAGGTAGCTGGGCTGGCAGTGTCTCTTTTCATGACAGATGTTTTAAGTTGCTGTATAACAACTGTTATGCCTGGAATTACTTCTGTGAAGAACTTTGTTTTAAGGTATTTCTGTAAATGATATGAACTATAAAGCAAGGTAATTGGTTGATCAATAAGAATTCACTGTTCTGGTCCTTTGGGACATTTCTGTTAGATGCCATTTGGTGAAAAAGAAGCACTTGCTATATGTCTTAGTAGAGTTCTTAGTAACATTTATAAGGTTTTCTAGTAATTTACTTTAATTAAAAAAAAGTTGTTACTTTATTTGATAAGGACATGTTTACTGACAGAACCCATATGAAAAGCAGCAGCTGATAAGCAGTAAACTCCTAGCAGGTTTCCGAAGTGCCACTTTTCCAGGGCACAGAACTGAAACTGTACTGTTTTTACAAACCACCTAAACTCAGCCCTGGTCTGTCTGTTCGAACACCTCTTTTTATACCTTTCAGAGACCTTTTGTACCATCAGTTGTATTTATGCTGATTTGTTGATGGCTATCTTTGTAAACTCCATTCATGTCAATCAAAATCAATGAAAAACAGTCACATTAAAAAAAGAAACAAGATTTTATTTTCAAAGGGTAAGCCCTTCTATGGCCACATGTTCAAGGAAACTCAACTCCACAACTTATATATACTAATTCAATGGTCACAAAATAGTGGTAAATGTGCTACTTCAACCATCACTGAAAGTGTTTTAGTGCTATTTCTTTTGCAGTGATTGTTACCAGTTGTCAGAAGTATATCTAGTGTTTGGTGAAAGGGGCAGCTCTCACAGGCACAGACTGTTATGGGGCACAATTGCCAATAATCAGTTATAAAGATCAGTGCAATAACTCATCTGAATGCCAGAATTGCATTTGTGTTGAGGTGTTTTAACACTGTGTGCATGGCCGTGTGCCAGGCATAAACTGTAGAAGCTGCATAGCACAAATATACCAAGTAGTTTGCTACAGCTTGAAAATAGAAAAGAGCTCCTGCAAGTCCAAAGAGCTTTTCTTTTTTTTTCTTTTGTTTTGTATACTCCTCAACTTAAAGTTGGGGTTCACCAGTTCAGGGAGTCAGGTAGTGGTGCTGGGCATCAGAAAAGCTAGCTACACCTCTTTTGGTTGTCGCCACATCAATCATAGCATCCCCTTGCAAAGGCTTGCCATCTGTTTCCTATACTTCCTACATTTGCAATGATTGCCTACCTACCTTCTAGAAAGTCCCATGCGATTAGTTGAACTGAATCAATCCTATTTCCTCACTCAATTACATTAACAGATACCCAGGGTTAAGCTCTGTGTCTTCTTCTCTTCACTATCATTTTAAATACTCTAGTATTCTTCTGTGGCCCTTCTAATCTCATTCAGTATAGTGATAACACCACCCCTCACACTGTATCTCTCATGCCTCTTTTCGACTTCAGCATAGATTAACTGTGATGCCATAACAGCCATTCTCTTTATTCCAAGCAACCCTGCTCACAAATTTACCACATTTTCAAATTCTTTCAAAAGACACGCTCCTCCCTCAAGCATTTGCAAGTTCAGTGTACCTATTGAGTGCTTATACTAGAGAAATTGAATTTTGACTGGCACATCAAAACTGCTGTCCTATGTACCAAAAACTGGGTGTCTTCTGTCAAGCATACTTTGTATTCCTGTCAGAAAATAGGATATTTTTACTTCCCAGCATCCTTTGTATCTGAAACCTCCACTGCACCTTGTTGACTAAATGTGAGCAACCACATAAAAGAATTTCCAAGTTTGTCTGTTGGTTCTTTTAAGAAGATACCCACCGTACATGTATCACTGCTATTTAGTGAGTAAAATGGCTCATTTAAAAACTGCTTATGCCATTGTGTACTACCCAAACATTTTCCCCTAATTATACTTAAGTTTTGCTGTTCAGGGGATCACACTTAAAATGCACAAAATAGAATGAAAACCTGTAATTTGCAGGATGGAGGAGTTTCAAAGCCATGTTGTAAGACTGCATAATGACATGGAAGTGATATCTCTAATGCAAATAAGGGACATTCGTTATTCAAATGATGCTATCAAACACTGCAGACTTAGCGCTCAACCTTTTGCCAGCAGAATTAGGGACACAGCAAAATATAATTAGAAAAAACGGTCACAAATTAAGTTTCTAAACACTGGATACAATTAATTTAGAAAGAATAGATGATAAATGTGTATTTTCTAACATAAAAATAGTCTGTAAATCTAATGATTATCAGTATTTACTGACTATAATCCACCACATGGAGGGACAGAGCAAAATTTTGAATCAAAATTTGAGGCCTCCCTAAGAATTAGACACACTTGAAGGGTATAATGATAAAGCAATTCAGATACTGTGTTATGTTGTTCACCTATTCTGAATGCCAGGAATTGCTAATGTACAGGATGCTGAATATCTGTGATATGGTAGCAGCTATAACATAGTAACATTACAGGATGCTAGAATATTTGTGATACAGCAGCAGCTATAAAATAGTAACGTGTTAGAACCAGTAACCATGATAAGATGCATTGTGGACCTCCATGTTAACACAGATGGTACCATCTGTGCCTAACTCATTATTTGGCTGGTCACTTCCATGTGAACAGGGCTTGCAATCCCCTTCCCCTTGCAGAGTCATAAAGGCTGTGTGGACAGCCTATCCCAGTGAATACTAGTGAAGAGTCAGATTATGATCAAATGGGGACCTATATGTAGTAATAAACTGCCCCCTCAGCTATGCCAGTATCCCATTACTTGGCTGTCTCTCCCCAAGTACCATACGAACTGTTCAAAGCTGTCAGTGTGTATACTATTTTCTTTTTCCTCTTGCAGTTATCAATGGGATTTGGATTTTAATTTAAGACTCGTATTAAAAATTTTACAGCCAAAACACTGACAACTTTTTTCAAACAAAACAAAATACTCTCACAATGAAAATACACAGCACAGGTAACAATAAACTTCTCTTCTTCTGAAATCTAATTTATTGAAAATACACCTGGCAAGCCAGTTAACTAGAAGTGACATAATAGAATTTGAAGTCAAATAGCATACAGTGAAGCACTAATTAGCAGCTATGTGAAGAGTGCATGAATTCAAAAGACAAATGTGTAACATTTGCTAATAACTGGACACAATTGCCCCTTTTCAGGGGCATCCCAGGAGCACTATCTCGTGAAGTGAATTGGTCAGAGTGACACAACAGACAAATGAAGGCTGAAAAAAAACAAGTTAAAACATTACACATGCAGACTTTATGTTGTTCAGTTTATTTATAGTCAAATAACAAACATGCTGTCAACAGCCAACAAAACAAGGATATCAAGGTCATAACCAAAGAACGTGGCTCATATGATGAAACTCCTGCTTACCACAAATGATTGCTTTCTTAACACTATGGTTACTCTGGGATGCAGGAGCTATATAACTAAATATTTACAGACAGACAGACAGACAGACACACACACACACACACACACACACACACACACTCTCTCCTTCAGACACACACACACACACACACACACACACACACACACACACACACACACACACACATACACACGACCAATTACAGCCCTGTGTATGTATTTGCTTGCAATTAAATGAATGAATATATAAATAATGAATAAGTATATTTCTACTCACTGTTGTGAAAACCATGCAGTACAACCTATTGCACCATATGTTCTCCTAGCATCTTAGCTCAAGAATCAGAGGCAAATACACACAGATCAAAATCAGATTTTGATTGTCTTATATCCTTAGAATGTTGATAGAATTACATGTTTTGCATTAGCATGTACTTTCGGAAGGCTATAAAGTCTGAAACTCACATGCCTGCCATTATTTATTGACAAGCAGAAAGCTACACATTTTACAAGGATCAGACCAAAAGAATTCTCAACTTCTTAACAAGAAGAATTCTTAAAAAAACAAAAAAAACAGTAATGGAAGGAGAAAGGCCCCAAAAATCAAACACATTTTAAATATTAATTTCTGTTATCTATTGTAATTAGTAAACCCACTGTCACTTTTTAGGAGCAACCCATGAACACTGTGAATGAATAGCTCAAAGTCATAGAGTACATAAGTGGAAGTGGAAGGATTTAAACACTGTAACATTGACTATAGAACGCTGTTCATTAACATCTCACAACCTTAAGTGCCAAATCACTCTAATTCACTTAATAAATTAACAGAACAACATGTTTTGTATCTACACACTTTTTCTGCACAAAAACTATTAAACTCTCTAATCCTTAGTAATTTTTCAGAAAATTAAGACATTAATGAAGGTCTGGCAGTAAGTGCAGAGGATTAAGTCTCCAAGCTGTTAATAAGCTGCTACCTCTACAAGATTTGACTTGTTCTACCTCCATTTGCCAACTGTATGACTCTAAATGAGCCATTTAACTGGAAAGTGCTCCTGGATTGTCCCTGTCTACTGTGTGATTTTGACCAAGTTATTTAACCAGGCAGTGCTCCTGGGTCATCCCTACTAAAAGTGCATTTACCTGGATAAGGTAATGTGAGATTTTCCATGTTGATTTTCTGAATTAAAAGAGGCATTAAATCTTCATTGACATAAAAGAATGTGGTGAGGGTTCTGAAATATATACACACACCTCCAACTGGCATCATGTATGTCCTGCATTCTTCTCCTTCAGGAACTCTCTTCCACAGTCAGTAATGGAACTATATGGTTCTCACTGAGAAAGACGTTCAGATCTATGCACAGCTAAGTACCTGGCTGTACAAAATGCCCACACTTTGAAAGCTCCAGGAAGCCTCTTTCTCATTGTCTCTATATTCAAGCTTAGGTTGCCCTATACTGGATCAAAACCTATATGAATGTATGTGTATCATCAACAATCTTAGCTAGAGAATCTTTTCAGCAACCTACAAAGGGCATACCAGGAATGTTGCAGGTATTATCCGTACTTATCCTATACTCATTCCTCAACATTATTCAGCACCATATTGAGGATTATATAGGGTCCCCAAAGGCTGAAGAGAAGAAACACACTACTTGAGAACTTTACACCACTGACCCTTTTCCAGAGAGCTATTCATTTGCACACACATTGCCACTAAGACCCTCACAGTTCAAATACATCAACAGAAAGGGCTTCCACTGCATCAGCTGCTATGTAGTGCGCAATGGCTTGCATGTTACTCTGTGCAATGTCTATGTACACCATCTAAGCAGTTCCCATGATTCTTATATCTGGCACACATTTGAATTCTATCAACATTCCATGGGGAGGTGATTTTCCATAAGATTATCTACTTGGTAGGTGCACAATTAAGTAGGTGCAAAGGCCATTTTTATCTGTCTAGTTACCATGCCAACAGGAGGAGACCACATATAATGATGTACTGTTGTGAGTTGCAGGTGATTCTGGATAATCATTGGAACAGTGGCTGATGAGTCCCACTTGCAGCCCCCAAATCAGGGCAGAGATGACATATAATACTGCATGCAGAGACATGGAATGCAGTGTGATGTGTTTTTGCTTCAGCTTAAAGGATGCTTCTTCTGCCTGAATGCATCCAGTGGGGAAATGAAGTATTTGCTTGACACCTAGGGACAAATATTTATAGTGTATTCCATGCTGCACAGGATGGTTGTGTGGACACAGCTTCAGCAGCAGGGAAACATTCCAGCAAGACTTACCATAATTATTACAGCAGCAGATAAGGAGCAAGGAAACTTTTCAGGAGAGGAGCAGACAATATCAGTGATCTAGACAAGGCATAGATGGCACAGTCCATCAAGGCACTGGCTAACAAGCAGACACTGGTCCACAAATATGGGCCATGATACAGAAAACAAAGAATAAAGTGATTCATGTATAATCAAACCTAGGCTATAGAAGTCAGTGCATGGATTGACAATGCTGTGTGTCATAATTTACATTACCCTCTCAGGTTAAAGGGTGGGCAGGGCACAGTCATCATCATTTGTACAGATAGAGTGGATACAGTGACAGGTGACAGTACTGGTGTCATTTTGTCTGGGTTCAATGGAGGTGAATGTAATGGTAATTTAGTGTCACAACAGGTCATGGGCAGTTTGGCATCATATCCTGCAGTGGTGGGGTAGAACTGCAACATCATGCCCTATGGAAATATGTAGTGCAGTGACCTATAGTCTCAAGGATTTATACAGACTATGACAGTGATAGCACAGAGCTACAGGAACATGTGTATGGACTCTGTTGTTTTGGGGCCCAAAAAATATGGTCTGATTATTGGGTATGCATAAACTGTGACCAAACACCTTGCATTCAGACCCTTCTACAACAACAGACAGCATGACCTACACAGGCAGACAAGAAGACAGTTGTCACCAGTCTCATAGAAGCACCAATGGCTATTGTGATATCCACCACTGACAATAGCAGTACTGTTTGGCCCTATTCCATATACTCTCTATCAGTGGGAAGGCACTGGATGTCATCATGCAAGCCATGTAGGTGATGCCTGTCATCCCAGTAGGCATGTAGCACATCCATTACTTAAAAATGGTCTGAGTAACAGCTATCTATTCTTGGGTTACTAGATTGCACATCTGCAGATTAATGCCATATATTGAACCTGGAACAGGAAGCAGACCTTGAATCAAGAGACCACTGCAGACCACCAAACCACTCCCTTTCATGGTTAACATGCACATCAGACGCTGTGCAGCTTAAAGCTGCCATTTAGCTTGGAAGCTCTTGTGCAGCCTAGGTGGAGCTCAGGGTTCCAGGATGTCATCCAAACACTGCTGAGACTGGAGCTTTATTCAGCTAGTCCCTACATATTCTCCTCATATTTGGGAAATGTATGTGAGTGTTCT
The DNA here is from genome assembly GCF_019279795.1 of Protopterus annectens. Classification (NCBI taxonomy): domain Eukaryota; kingdom Metazoa; phylum Chordata; order Ceratodontiformes; family Protopteridae; genus Protopterus; species Protopterus annectens. The sequence continues at coordinate 1,004,913,103 of NC_056741.1, read as the reverse complement.
ACTGTTAGTATTGCTGAAAGTGCCACCACTGTATCATCAGACTGTGTTATGCTCATATTGTCATCATCATCTGCCATCGGTGACCTACTGACATCATGCATGTCCTGTCCCATTATGCTGGCCCTCCTCCAGTGGAATGCAAGAAACCATAAAAACAATCTACCTATGACAAAATGAAATAAATATCTAACATTCCAGTGGCAGGCATACTGGTATATGACAAAATGTATAAACAATATGGGCACCTCCATAGCTGTCATGCTGGGTACTGAGGTTGCAGACTAGAAGTACCTAGATACAGCTATGCAGAAACCTTTGGCTGAGTAAGTCTTTCCATGCATGCAATGTAAGGGCCAATACTAACCTAGTGCATCATCTACAGATACTCATGTAGTTATCATCAGCCCAGCTCCCACATTCAGGCATTCACTGAGTGTTAGAGTTCAGTCCTCATTCCTAGGCAGAGACACCAGAGACCTCTGTAAGCTACTTCTGTGTAGGTGGTCCACATACTGTAGCTGGCAAGTCCATGGTGATATCCTGTGCCATGTTCTCTGTATGAAGTAGCACAACAATTACTATCACTGAACCTGATATAAACTTCTGCTGTGGCCAGCCACAGCAATGACATCTGTACGACACCTTGCCACACTTATTAGTGTTACTTGCTGTGTGTGCAGACGGACTGTAGTAACACCTTAGTCTGCTGTGTAATTAACTTTTTCAGTTGTTGTCTCTGTCTCTGAGGCCATTTACAAGATGTGTAAACCTCGCAGTTACACATCAATCAATGTCTGTGTATGGCTGTGTGTCTGTCTCACATGAAAGTATGATACGCCCCAAACCCTTATGAAGGACATTTGCAACTGCCCTGTGTTGCTGTGACACCCCTGCTTTCCTATATAAACTGTAGCTACAAACATGTTATCACCACATCTCTTTCTTCACTGAAGTATCAAACCAATATGATACCCTGCAGACCCTGTTGGGCCAACAGTATGTGTAGCCCACCTCAACTTATGGATATGGGCCATTGTTTCCTGTGTGACATGTCCTGGCCTGTGTGTGCATTGTCCCCAGTGTGCCACCAACCCATAGCTAGACAAGAATGTGTAATGTCATTGTGATGCATTACCACATGCACTTACCCCATTTTCTCTGTGTCCTTTTTGCCTCCATCCATCACTGGTGTTCACTGCAGTGCAGGGATACATTGACAAGTACTTTGTCTTCCTTCGGTATATGTATTTTTTAATGCCAGCTGTCCTAATGCAGTAAAAGACTGACTCCACGGTTGCTTTTATTAACAATGTCTCAGACAATATGGTGTCCCCACTTTACATCACATGAATTCAGACTTCTTAGAGTTGCAGTTATGTTAATGAAGGAATGTATCACAACTGTCTCTGAATTATTACCTTACTTTATCATGCTGTCATCAACAAGAGGTGCTGACCTGCTTGTTCCTGTAAATCACAGAGTTGTAGACACATGTACATGATCACCTTTTCTCTGGAGCTGTGCAGGCATCATTATAACAACCTTTATTGTTATCACCTCAAACAGTTTATCCTTTGCAAAACAGAGGGTAGGGACACAGAGTTTTTTTTTCGTTTCTTTCCACACATCCATTGCTGTACTAAGTTCTTCCTAGTTTCATAGGATCATAGGAAGTTACTAGGCTAATGGCCTTAGGGCCCTTACAAGCCTAGCCAAGTTCTACCCTTATTTCCATGATCAGCAGCTATTGCTCCTATCCAAGAAGGATACAGGTGGAACTCCTGGGGTGAATTTACAATTACCCATCTACTCATCCAGATTTCATTTAAAGAGGGACAATGAGATGCTCTGTTTGACATGAAGTGGGAGTCTGTTCCAAATGTGTGGTAGCCTCTGGGAGAAAAATCTGTCCCTCCAACAGGTTCTATTAATGTCACATATCAGGTTAAGGTCTTTAGAGCGAATGTGTCTTAAAGTAGCTCAGGAGATGTTTGTTAAGATGAAGAGATGCCACAGGAGGCAAGAAAACTTCTCTAGGCACTGGGTTGCATAAGCCATGTGCCTTCCTACAATGTGCAACTTTAACATTATGTGAAGTATAGGTGAGAACTAATTTGTTCTGTTTTTGTTTTCTCTTCCTTCTGCAGGTCCAGTTGTGGTGCTGATGGCAGATTAGCATAGGTGGTCTATTGAGGCTGTGCCAGTTTACTATAACTGTGATTCACCAGTGTTTGCCAGGGTGAGCTGGGGGATGGAGGTCTACATGGCCTTTAATCAAGAGGGTGTTTGGAGACTCTTCTTAGATAGTGGCCTGGAGGTATTCCCTGTTGTACAGTCTAGTGCCATCTGAGGTGCAACAACAGTTAGATGTCTGTCTCTCATCTGTGCAGTACCTATTTGCATGATAGTTTAAGTCACATGACTGGCAACCATACCTCTCAACTTTACAGATCTTCGCAGAATGTCCAGATTACTGCTTCATATTTTTGGTGTGTTCCCCTAAAATCTGCACCTGTCTGGCAAATAGCTGTGAATTGAAGTCATTAAATGATGACAAATATATGAGTTTAAGACTCTACATCCTCAGAAAATACATGCTAATCCAAAGCCTGTCATTCTATCAGTGTTCTAAGTTTCTAACAGCAATATTTAAAATATATTCCTTATTTTTTTCCTGTGTGCAATAAAGTTTAAGCATAGCTGCACGGGTTTGCCCGTCGCGCAGCTATGCATAGCAGAGATAAACACCAAAAGAAGCTAAATTGAAATATACACAATGTGAATAGAAACAATGGAGTAGCATAGTGGTTAGAGTGTTTGCCTAGCATGCAGTAAGGCATGGTTCAAGCCTCACAGCAATCTATATGTTTTCATATGTGAAACACAACTAAAATGTATTTTTCATAAATAGGTAGTGAATATTATTATGTATATGCTAACCTGGGTAGTGTAGCAGCCCTAAACATGAGGTGTTAATAAAATTTAAAGTTTAAGAAAGATTTAGCATAGCTAAGTGGATTTATGCACTGGTAAGCAGGGCTAAGCATCTACCCCTTTAAGCAATAGTTATCTTAGCTAAGCAGGTTTGTCCGGTGCTTAGCTTAGCTCAGCAGTTTCTAAACTGTATAATCACAGTAAAGGGCAGGAACTTAACCCTATTTAAACCATGTAGGTGGGAATACAGCTCATAACCAGTTGTAGAGTCACACTGTAGGCACTATGGCAGGTGTCGGTGAAGGGGTGCACTTTCAGGCTCAGCACTGGGGCTTTCAGGAATCTAGGGTCATGGTTGGACTCCTCATTAAAGACCATAAAGGGCAACTGCTACAGAACCAGTACCAGGGCTCCTAATAGAAAAAGGAAGCCTGGGCGAACTTGCCTGAGATTTCACCACTACCACTGGCATCCCTTGGACTGGTGAGCAGGTCCGGCACCACCTTGCCAACTTGAAGCAGAGGAAGAGGGACCTTTTGGACCAGTGGTTCCAAGATGCTCTGGTGGGGAATGCTCCAGCCGTGTGTATGTATTAGTCAAAATAAGTGTTCTCCAATGTCCAGCCTGTGTATGTGATGGATAGGTATGCATAAATGTTTTTTCTGATCTCCTGTACTGCTGCAGATGAGAGGGCTGTGAACTTGGAAGTCCACACTGGCAGGCTGCAAAGGCTGCATTGCGAGGCAGGTGAGTAACAATCTAGCTGGTAGTATGTAGGGCAAATAAATTAAACTTAGAAGAATGTCACCATGCAGTATTTAAAAACGGGTATTGTTTTTAGTGATAGAGAAGAAGCCAGTAGGAGAGTTATACTGACATACACGTCATATATCAATAAAAGTGTAATTACCTGTCAATAAAAGTGAAAACCCCAGACTGGTTGTGTTTACTCTGGTATTGTATGACTGGAAAGTTTCATGCACCAAGATCTGATATCAGAATAGTAATGTTGTCTTAACCACTCTTTTCCACACTCTGCTATGTCAAAAGGTATGTATAGGAATGTATATAAAAGAATGTTGTAATCACATGGTCTGATTGTACAACCAACCCCAAGGCTGCAAATGGCAGCAAGATAAGTACATACACCAAGTGGTCTCCCAGAAGAAATGTTCAAAAGTGTCATGCTGTCACAGCTACTGGTCCCTGCTACCAACAACCATGGTGACTCGATAGAAATCAAGGCAGAGTATGTCAGTAACATACACACACACACACACACACACACACACACACACACACACACACACACACACACACACACACACACACATACACACACAGTATGAGTGCACATATGTAACCCTGACTATGTGAATATGGGTAGAAACAGTCATGTAGTATTAACAAGCATTCCCTCCACAGGTCTTCAAGGTAAGATAAGGTATAAAGTAGCTATAAGAAGGCTGTAATTATACTGTGTACAAACATACCACTGCCCAATCCAATGCCATAGTTGTAATAATACCTGTAGAGTAAGGAGTAGAGCAATGATCATTAAAGCTGTGACCACTGCAAGAATCTACATTTGTTAACCGACATCTCTCTCTCTCTCCCCCAACTTATCTTCAGCAATAATCTAAACCCATAAATGAATGGGTATGTTTTCCACCAAACCTGCTGATGGGGCATGTGTCCTGTTGTTCTACAAATGTTGAAAAGTATTCCAGTTAATATTCCCTGTTCAAATACTATCATTGGTGGCCTGTTGCTATCAATGTAACCTGCATGCTGGTGTAATGCTCACTGTGGTTTCATATATGCATGTGTTCTGTTTGCTATGCAAATGTTCCAGATCTGTTTTTTGGGTTAATGGGAATACTCATGCATGCTGTTATAACTAATCCTGGAATGTGTTTACCATTACTAACCAACATCTGTTCTAAAACTGCAACACCATAGCACATCAGGGAAGGCTGATCCCAGTTGATCTGACTCTCCTTCCTCATCTGGTTGTGACACCGGGACTCAGCATGCCTGAGACCCACCCCAGGACCTTCTCAGCCACTGGTCCTGCACCACCTTCGGGTGGAACCACCTCAGAGGATGAGGCTCATCCCCCCTGGGCATGGGCACTGACAGGAACCTGTCACACGAAGCCATGTCCGGTGTCTGGTGCATAGTGAGGTCTGCAAGGAATTGGGAGATCTGCTACACCAGCTTGAGGGTCAAGTGGCACAATTAGAGGGTCATCCTGCCCCTCCTGGTCAGCCTCCAGCACAGCCACCATTGGGGCTGTGTAGGTGCAGTGGTGACTGCTCATGGGTGAGGACCTCAGTCCCACTGTATCCATTTGTGGGCTTATGGGCTTCCGATTACCAAACACCCCTCCCCATCCAAGGTGTTCACCCCCACATGTGTCATATACCACCCCTGTATGATGTCTTGTCTGTCTTCCTACCCAACCTACCTCCCCAAATATACCTACTATCCTTCTCCAACATCCCACTTTCACCTTAAAAAAAGGCAACTGTTCCCAAAAAAAAATGTTGCCCCATACATAGCTGTCTATTTCGTACACATGTCCACTAGACACATCTAATCCTATCTAACTGGCTACACAACACATAACTGTTGTCCTCACCCCACTCTCTCAGGGGTTTGAGTGTCCAAATTTACCTCCAGATTCAGTATATATGCACAGCTGTTGCTGTAGAACAGATGGACAGCTATGGATCTTCCCTACACCCATCCTGCATATCCCTAGCTATTTTTCATATTGTTTTACCCACTTACCCTTTTTACCACTTTCCTATCACCCCATTTTTCTTGTTTTTTAAATAAATTAACATGGGGGTAAGTGGGAGTAAGCAATAGTAAGTGGGATTAAGCCTGTTTGCTCAGTGCTAAGTGATGCCTACACAGATTAAGCACATTTAGAGCTAACTGTCTGTAAGTATATTTAACCAGACATTAGCATTGCTTACTGCCATGCAAACCCGCTTACAGCTGCTTAAAAGTGCCTTAATCGCTCTGTACCCAACAGCCCTTGTTCTGCCCAATAACAAAATAATCAACCCTTACAAGTCTTGAATCTGGGACCCTGCACACCATAGCCACAGCAATTTATCACTAAGCAATGTGCGCTGTATATATGTCTGATGTTTTTCCAAACATACGCCACAAAGTCATTCAACAGTTTGTAAAATGCATTTATATATATATATATATATATATATATATATATATATATATATATATAGATATATATACGTAGTGCAGTCGGACATCGGATCCACACTCTGAACCTCTTACTGCAACAAATCTGACCAAAGGCTGTCTAAATGGGGGTGAAGGGGTCCAAACTAGGGACCTCTTTTAATTATTGCCCTTATCCCTTCCTCCCCAGCAGAACTGTTCCGCCTTGCAACAAAATGATAAGGCCTGCCAAGTCTTGGAACCAGGGCCTTGTAAATTATGATCAAAGCAATGTACCATTACAGCATCTGAGCCATACAAAATACTGATGACAGTCCAAACATATCAGTTAGTATAGTCATCCAACAGTAGGGAAAGATGTCTGTAGAATCAGGCAGGTACTCTATAAATACATGTGTATATGTATGGAGATGCATATATGCGGACAAATCCATAAATAATACACACACACATATATATATATATATATATATATATATATATATATATATATATATCTATAGGGAGAGAGAGAGAGAGAGAGAGAGAGATACATCCACATTTATATCCACATATATGCATACACATATATATTTATATATATATATATATATATATATATATATATAAAAGTGAATAAATACATATATATATATATATATATATATATATATATAGAAATATATGACAGCTACAAAGACATGCAATCAGAGGGTCATGCTTCTGCACACAAGAATTCTAAATCTGAAAATGCACTCACCGGAAGTATTCCTTAAAATGGGGAACAATGACATCTGTGCTGTAATATAGACCTGGTTAAAGGCAGCAGGAAGCACCCCTGCAGTACCAGCCTATAATTAATTCCACAACCTTTTGCCGCAGAACCTCGACTGAAGATCCAACGGTGGTGGTATTTTCATATTCATTAAGAATGCACAAACCTCCAGAGTGGTAGACCAACATTATGCTTTACAGATCATGCAGGCGTAGCTAACATTGGGTAAGACAGTGGCCCAGGTTATTTCCTGCTATAGGTCTCCAAACATGTCTCAAGACTCACACTCCATGTCCATAAACACCCTGGAGAATATTAGTGTCCAGCCTAACACTTTCAAACTGATTGACTTCAACTACCTCACCATTAACTGGGGAAGCTACTCATGTACCAATGCACATGCCCATCACATTGACCTGGTCCTTGCTAACATGGATGACTGTTGCTCTACACCAATAGTCAACTCCTCCCTTGTTATATCTGAACACAAATTAATCAACTTTGGAAATCCACAGTCCTCCCCCCCCTGCACAGGTAACCACCATGAAAAGCCTTTCCAAAGCTAACTATGGCCTCATAAAAACAGAGGTGGCTACCCTCACAGCAGCTATGCAAATGGAGACTAGTTGCATTACAGCTGAATCAAATGACAATGCACTATGAACACATACACGAATGCATGAATACTGCCATACCCAATACAACCAGGACCCGCATCTCCAAAAAAAAGGAAGCTGACCTGGTGATCCCCTGCCATAAAGAAACTGTACAGCAGAAGGAGGGAACAGATATGGAATAAGGTGAAGTCCCAAGACTGGAAATAAACCCTTATCAGCCTCAATTAAAAGTTGAGCTCCCTCATCAAATACTGCAAAGTTAGCGGTGAGAACAGAATTGGAGCACATAGTAAAGACAACCACAAGAGGTCATACAGTTATGTAAAAAATCTCCATGGCAATACCAAGATTTGTTCTGAGCTACTAGCCCATGGTATCTCCCAGACTGAGCCAACAAATAATGCCAATATACTGGCTAGCAGTTTGAGTGCAAACTTTACCCCTCTCCCCCAAAAAGGACCAATCACAGTACCAGTACACTGCCAGGCACCCAATATTACTGCAGCACAGGTTAAAACATCACTGTCCAAGGCCAAGAATACAGCTTCTATGGGACCTGACAATATCCCTGGCTGTGTTCTACATGAACTACAGAGTGATCTGGCACCTCACCTGTGTACCCTGTTCAAGCACAGCCTCACCTCAGGCTTTATCCTTACTGAATTGTGCACTGATACAGTCACCCCTCTCCACAAACGAGGTGTGACTACAGACCCTGGGAAATACCACACCAACTTCCTGACAAGTCTGTTACGCAAAGCTATGGAATGCATCTTCATGCACCTAATAAACAGGGATATGGGAATCTGCATACTCAAGATCCCACACAGTTTACTTTTGTGAAGGTCATACCTGCTCATTCAACCTGGTCAACTTCTTGGCGTTAGTCACCTGAGCTGTGGATGAAGACAAGGTGACACATACAGCCTACCTTGATCTGGCCAAAGCCTTTGATGACATTCCCCACTCACTAAGCTAGGCATCAACCCCTATATCACTAGGTGGGAACAGAGGCACAAACACAGGGGTAGATTGGACATACTGCTGTCATACATTGAGACAGTTGTAACATCCTTTATGAGGAATATGACGTTGGTAATACCAATAGATGTGAGTATTTACTGACTGCATTCTGCAGAGTCCACCACTGATTTACCAAGGATATCACACAAAACATAACAGGCAGAAATGTGTCTGGTTTGTGGACAGCGTGCCAGTGGAGAGGTATGTCAGAGACATATCACTGTGAGTTGTGATATCACACACTAAATGCATGTCCACACAAACCCTGTCAATCAATCAATCCACGATTGTATAACAGCACTGAGGACATAGAATCTGTTCACAAATCTGGGGATATGTCCCCCATATCAGCTGGCTGTCTCCACATGTCCTGTCACATATTGTCACCTACTGTATATGAATCTGTAGGCCACCACCTCTGTAATGTCCCTCACACAGGCAAGGAAAAGAGGCAAGGCCCACATTAAGCAATGTCCCATATGTTGGAGCAAGGAGCAGTGTCCAGGTCCGCAGCACAATACAATGTGGGTGCCTACATAGTGGTATGGCCATAGAAATACCTGACACCTGTACATCTGTACAGAGGACAGACAGAAAGTAGATATCCAACAGGTTATGCATTAGAATGAATGTTTTGAAAGATACACGCCTGAGACTGAAAGGTATGCCATTACTATATGACAGCAGTTCTAGATGACATGTCCAAAAAACATAGTAGTCTACAGTTAATATCAACATATCAGATCAATATCCAATAGGAGATACATATAAACATACAGCTCAAACACCAAGAAAAGATAGTCAATACTCAGAGTCCAGCTTTACATGCAGGGTTGTATGGTTCCAGTACTCCAATCTGCAATCTACTCTTACTTGGAAAAGCACTGTTACAAGTACTAACATAATGATACAATATGTTTTAAACTATTTTGTCAGCCAGTGCACTGTAGCTTGTGTAACATGCAAGTATGACTGCATATAACCTGGGATACTACCCATGTATGAAACAAATACAAAGAGAAAAGATTGTGGTACTACCCATGTACTGTATACTCAGGTGTCCCATACAGTATACTCGCACCGCTTGCTACTGTAATGACAGCACATAGACGTATGTTATGTACAGTGAATTAAATACACTTATTAAAGATGTCATTACCCTGCTATTTTATCAGACTGGAATGTGATCACTGGTTACCAGGGCTGAGCTATGCTTAGCAATTTTAAGTATTGCTTAAATGTAAATGCTATGCAGATTTGCACAATGGTGAGCGAAGCCTACATATTGTAAGTGCCTATTCCTTTAACTGTACATTAGCACCACTTACTGTCATGCAAACTCACACAAACATGTTCAAAGCTGCTCAAAACTGCCTTAACCCATCTGCATCCAACAGTCCTTGTTCTGCCTAGCAACAAAATAAACAGCCCTTATAGGTCTTGAACCTAGGACCCTGTATACCATAGCCAATGCAATTTAGCAGTAAGCCTCCTCAGCTGTACAGCTTTCAGATCTTTTCTCAAACATACCCTTCTTTACTGCCAGTTTGCAATAGGGAAGAGACAATGTGCAAATAGGAAGGAATTGAAAGGATTAGTATCTATAAATATATATATCTGAATAGAAACATACATAGAGAAAGAGAGAGCGAGATATGCAGGGAGATCCATATATGTGTATAACAATATATAAATATATTACCAATAAATACTGAGGTGTATATACACACACACACACACACACACACATATATATATATATATATATATATATATATATATATATATATATATATATATATATATATGGGTCTACTTTATATGGTAGACAGTTCATATGGTCGAAACCCATTTGGTCGACAGCTCATTTGGTCAACAACCAGTATTCAAGACACTTAACTGGGATTTTCCCCCCTCCCCAAAGTTGTGTGACCCTGGATTTGATATATATAGTTAGGGAGGTGTGGGAGGCACAGCCATATTTGTTTAAAATGTTTAGTTTTTGTTGTATTTTCATGTTTTAAACAACTATTAAATGAATATTAGTCAGGGCTTCACCCCCTCACATCCCCATAACTATATTTATCAACTCCAAATGGGTTTTGACCATATGAACTGTTGACCATATCAAGTAGACCCATATATATATATATATATATATATATATATATATATATATATATATATATATATATATATATATATATATATATATATATATATATATATATATATATATATATACACACACACATACACACATACATAAATATATATATATATATATATATATATATATATATATATATATATATATATATATATATATATATACACACATATATATATGTAGATAGATAGATATAGGCTCATAGGTATGTACTAAGCTATTGGGCTTTTATAAGCCTAGCCAAATGAGGCCCCCTAGCTTTTGCCACCCAAGAAAATTATTTTCCTGTGCCCCTGTCGAGCAGCCATGGCAGTGATCTGCGAGGTGAATTTCCTGTTTCCCATCCAGTTGTCAATATTTCTCTTAAAAAGGGCTAATGAGGAGCTTTGCTTGACATGAATGGGTAGCCTTTTCCACTGCAAGGAAGTCTGTGGGACAAGAATATATCCCTCCAGCACGTTCTGTTTATTGTGGTGACAAGGTTTAGGTCCCTGGATCATGTGGCTCGGAGGGATTAGGATTTCTTACAGTGAAGCATGTCCATCAATTCTGGGTTAGACATGGCTTTGTATGTTAGGCAGAGGTCGCCAATGAGTAGGTGATATGCGATGGAGTAGAG